>NC_134483.1:366666091-366667936 GCF_040206685.1 Ascaphus truei
CCCATAAACACACACTCTCCCATACACACACTCCCACACACTCCAAAAAACACACACTCCCCCCCCCAACACACACACACACCACACACACACACACACACACACACACGGCAGCAGGAGCGCTGGGGACAGAGGGGGGGGACGGAAACCCCCGCTACCACCCTCCCATTCCGGTGGGCAGCGGGAGTGCCGGGGACGGAGAGGAGCGCCAGAGACGAGCACCGCCGCCTCACGGGGGACGAGCACCGGAATGGGGAGGAGCACCCCCACACCCACTTTCCGCCTGGCAGGCAGCGGGAGCGCCGGGGACGGAGAAGCACCTCTACTACCGCCTCGCGGGGACGAGCGACGGGGAAGAGCATCCCCGCTACCACCTCCCACCCGTGCGAGCAGCGGGGGAGCTGTCGACGGAGAAGCGCCTCTAATACCACCTCGCGGGGACTAGCGACGGGGAGGAGCATCCCCGCTACCACCTCCCACCCGGCGAGCAGCGGGAGAGCCGTGGACGGAGGAGCGCCTCTACTATCACCTCGCGGGGACGAGCACCAGGGACGAGCATCCCCGCTACCACCTCCCGCCCGGCAGGCAGCAGGAGAGCCAGGGACAGAGGAGCACCCCACTATCACCTCGCGGGGATGAGGAAGAGCACCCTCGCTACGACCTCGCGGGGGCCGCGGGATGCAGTTAAAGCTGAAAGGAAGACTGATTCGCCTGCGTGACCTTATGTAGAGCCTGGCTGGAAAAAATCTTGGCAGCCCATCAAGCCAATCAGGTTGCTGGATTTGTAAATAAATAAATAAATAATTAAATAAAAATAAATAAATAAATTAAAAAAAAATAATCACAGAACCACGTGCGCGAAGTGGGCCATTAGGCAGGGTCGCCATGGGGGTAAATCTGGCCGCCTCTTGTGACCGGGCGACCGGATTTGTCGAGCACTGTATATATATATATTATTAAATATTATAAATAAAATATTATTAAAAAAATATAAATAGACAGCGCCTGTGTACCATACACCCAAATTGCTGTAACCCAGGTCCTGATTGACAAAATGCCACACCCTGCACAGATGCCTATATGTAAACCATTAGTGGGGTTAAAAAAATGTGGTAGGAAACAGGATGATGGAGGTAAAATTGTGTTCAAATTGAAAAATAAAAAAGGTGAAAAAATGTGCAAATGTAAAAAATTACAACCATACAAATAAACGAAATCTTAAAAATGTTGACATAAAAATTAATAATAACAAAAAAATCAAAAATGTCTATTGAAAGTGAAAATAATAAGAGAGAGAGAGAGAGAGAGAGAGAGAGAGAGAGAGAGAGAGAGAGAGAGAGAGAGAGAGAGAGAGAGAGAGGAGAGAGAGAGAGAGAGAGAGAGAGAGAGAGAGAGAGAGAGAGAGAGAAGAGAGAGAGAGAGAGAGAGAGAGAGAGAGAGAGAGACAGAGACAGAGACAGAGACAGGAGAGAGACAGAGACAGGGGAGAGAGACAGAGAGAGTGGGAGAGAGACAGAGAGGGGGAGAGAGACAGAGAGAGGGGGGAGGGAGGGGGGGGGAGAGAGAGAGGGGAGAGAGAGGGGAGAGAGACAGAGAGAGAGAGAGAGAGAGAGGAGGGGAGAGAGAGAGTGGGGAGAGAGACAGAGAGAGGGGAGAGAGACAGAGAGAGGGGAGAGAGACAGAGAGAGGGTAGAGAGACAGAGAGAGGGGAGAGAGACAGAGAGAGGGGAGAGTTACAGACAGAGAGAGGGGAGAGAGACAGAGACAGGGGAGAGAGACAGAGACAGGGGAGAGAGACAGAGACAGGGGAGAGAAACAGAGACAGTGCGAGAGAAACAGAGACAG